>NC_056744.1:108059669-108097169 GCF_019279795.1 Protopterus annectens
CATTGTTTTATGTCATAAAACCGCTGTGAAGACTGTGTACTGAATTTAAGCAGGTCAGCTATAAACAAGCTTTTCACACCTGTGCTCCACCTGCGACCACCCTTCCAAGCTCTAAGATTAGGATATTCAATTAATATTTTAGTGCTTCAGCTCTAAAATGACTTAGAAGGGATGGGATCATTTGGTGAAAACTATCTAGCATTGGTGAAATAGAATGAAACCTATCAATCCCCAAACCATTTAACCCTGTATTCCCCATGTATATCAGACTCCCAAATCAGAATAGATAAGCTAATATTTAGCCCATTAAACATTACCGTCATTATCAGTGTTCCCCCTTTTTCCCATGTTCTACATGCCGTCGGGGTGTCTTGTCAACTGTCACTGTCTCTCTTGATTTAATGTCACTCTTCTACCCCCTGTTACAATCATATCTTCTGTTACACTATGTCTCTAACAAAATCCATCCATCTCTTTGCACTTTGGACTCCCTCGTTTCCTGCCTTCTTCCTGTTTGTCCCAAATCATCTTCACTTGATCTTCACTTGATTGTTTGCTTTCCTGCACATGTGCTTAAACCACCTTAACATTTTTGTTTGACTTTCTTGGTAATTGGAGCTACTTGGCCTTCCTCTCCAATGTCCTCCTTCCTTCATCTGTCCCACATTGTACATCCTACCACCCATCTCATGCACTTCATCTCCATCACCTCTAGCTTCCTCCACTGCTCTGCCTTTAATGCCCAGGTTTCTGTCCCATATAGTAGAACTGGTCACACCACTGTTTTATACACTTTACTTTTCAGTTTCTTTGGCATTCTTCTGTCATACATTACACCTGACACTCTATGCCAGTTGGCTGCAACACCTCTGATTTTAGCTTTGATCTCCTCAACCACCCCTCTCAGTTAACTGAAGCTGTCAGTGTCTTCTGCTATTTTTCCTTCTATCTCATTTCTCAGCTTCTTCTGATTTTCCCCATTTGCTGCCATTATGACTATCTTATCTGTACTCAGTTTCATCCCATGTGCCTTCAGATTTATATTCCATGCCCTTATCCTTTGCTGAAGTTCTTGCTCAGAGTCTGCCTGTAATGCCATATCATCTACATCCATCATCTTTGTTGATCTGTCCCATCTGACATGGTAATGCAGTTTGTTGTGAGTATGAACATGAGTGGGCTCAGAGCTGAATCCTTATGAGCACCTACTCCCACTGGAAACCCCTCTGTGAGTCTGAACTCTGTTCGTACTTCTGTCATTTGGTCCTTGTACATAATCTGCAATAATTCTACCAATGTTTCTGAGACTTAAAACCATTGTAGGACTGCCCAAATCAGATTTCTTGAGACCTTGTCATTTGCTTTCTCTCCAAGTGTAAGAAATATCCATTTGGACTCTTTCCTCATCTCTAGCTTCTTCTCAATTGTGTGTCTCACTATAAAACATTGGGTCAGTTGTGCTGCATCCTGATCTGAATCCCATATTGCTTTCTACTGCTGTGTGCATTTGTTTATCAGTCACCCCCCCCCCCAGAACATTCACACAGAGTGACAGAAGATTGATACAGCTATACTGCCCACAGTTGTGAATGCCCCCTTGTTCTTGTACATTGACACAAGTATGCTTATTATCTAGTCATTTGTGATATGCCTTTCTCTCCATGCTGCTATGAGTACCCTTAGGAGCCATTTCTTCCCTATCTCACCCAACATCCTTATCATATCTGCTGTGACCTCATTTGAGCCTGCTGCTTTCCCTGACTTCATTCACCTGTGCTGTTCTTACATCTTCTAGAATGAACTCCCTTCTTTCATTGTAGGCTGTATCAGGAGCAGTACAGCTTCTGTGGGTTTTTCTTTATCCAAAAGCTGCTGGAAGTACTTCTTCCATCTGCCTTTGATGTCCTGTTAGTGGGTTGTTGTTGACATCCCTTATGAAGCATGTCTGATGAATATCTTCTTTATGTTTCTGTTTTCTTACCATTATGTCATCTATTTCCAAGCTGTATCCTGTCGATATACCTGTATTGAGTGTAGCAATCCTTAGTTCATTCTTGGCAAGTTGATTGCTGTTACATCCAGCTTTTGCTCAACACAGCTATCCAGGTTAAACCATGTTAGGCATCTGGACACCAGCTATCCAATAGCTTACTGACTCAGGGTTGCTGGGCATTATGGTGGGCACACACTAGCCAATAGGGGCACATAGACCCCCTTCAACTGTTAGCATGGGGCCTTGGCATAGGCTGGAGTAGGCCATGTTCTCAACTCTCTTATCACCAGTAAATGCCATTGCCCATTTTTGGTGACATTAGTCAATACAGCCAAATCATCTAGAGCTAATTTTTACACTATAAAGTGTTCAGCCTTGACATGGTGCACAGTCTCTGATCTGTGTTCTCCTACCAAGAGGACACTGCATACCACAGTTGATACGTAAGGCAGTTGGTTTGTACATCTCTTCTCCTGATGGAGTCTGTGCTGCTACCCACAATTCCATTCTTGTATGACTTTGACATAAGTTTATGGTGGGATTCTTGGGATTCCACCTGTGTCCCTGCTGGACAGTGGCATCGGGTGCTGACTTGTTGGAACATGGGCTACATTCTTGGCTAGACTTGTAAGGGCCTCAGGACAAATAGCCTAGTAACTTCCTATGATCCTAGGAAACACTCAGCATGTTTTTAGGAGGTGGGATGAATGCTACAGAGACACAGGGAGAACATGCAAACTTTGTATAGGCATTGGCTGGTGGTCAGGATCAAACATTGTACCTTGTGCATGGGAGATGACCTTAACCATTATGTCATTTGTCCCATTAATACTACACCAAATGTTATCCCTTATTAGATAAGTAATTTGAGAGACAAAGAATGTTATGTGTTTAATATAAATGGATGTTACTCTTGCAGAATTGCCCACACCCTCTCCCTGCCTTTTCCCCACTTTTTTCTTCTGAAACTGTTGTATTTTTTTTACTAAACTAATAAAAAGTGTAGTAAACATATAAAAATGTTCTGTTTAAGTCAGGTCCTTTGACCTTGTATTTCTGGTACAGTTCGACTTACGAATTTGCAGGAGATGCATAAGTGTGGAGTTTGCAGATGCCTTGTAAGCCAGGCACAGGTCACTCCTCAGCAGTCTATAGGGTTTTAAGGTGCTCTGCATGAGTCAGGTTTGTTATGCCTTGTATTCTTTTTGTAAGGAACCTTTGAGGTCCCTGTAGTTGCTGCATGTGACAAATCAAAGAAGGGAGCATTGTACTGTATGATTGATTAGGGCAGACTACAGTGGGATAATGACCTCTTTGGACCTAAGTGCCATGCCTTTATTTATAAGTTATGCAACAGAAAAAGTATTTCTTAATCACTGTGACCACATAGTGGTTGAAGGAAAGACTACAATGTCTACATGGTCGAAGGAAAGACTACACTGTCTACATGTGCACCCAGATCCCTGACCAGTGGGTCAACTCTTAGAGATGTATTATTAACATGGTAATTAGCCAGGATGGCTGATGTCCCAAAGGGTACAATTATGCATTTCTTAGCACTGAGCCATGGCTTTAGCACCATTTGTTAGTCAGAGATAGGCCTGTTTGAAGAATGTTAGTGTCTGCAGGGGAGTCGATGATAACCCCAGCTTGCAATCATCTGCAATCTTAGTCAGCTACAAACCTTCAATATTTGCTTCCACTTCAGAGAGTTAGATGCCAAAAAGGAGCGATTATAAGCTGTGACTTCCACACAGATTGTACCTCATACAAAGATGGTAAAAAGCAATGGTTACAGTATGTACCTGGGAATAAGCATGTACATAGAGCTAGCTGTGACTGACACAATGGTTACAGTATGTACCTGGGAATAAGCATGTACATAGAGCTAGCTGTGACTGACACAATGGTTACAGTATGTAACTGGGAATAAGCATGTACATAGAGCTAGCTGTGACTGACACAATGGTTACAGTATGTAACTGGGAATAAGCATGTACATAGAGCTAGCTGTGACTGACACAATGGTTACAGTATGTAACTGGGAATAAGCATGTACATAGAGCTAGCTGTGACTGACACAATGGTTACAGTGTGTACCTGGGAATAAGCATGTACATAGAGCTAGCTGTGACTGACACAATGGTTACAGTATGTAACTGGGAATAAGCATGTACATAGAGCTAGCTGTGACTGACACAATGGTTACAGTATGTAACTGGGAATAAGCATGTACATAGAGCTAGCTGTGACTGACAGCAAGCCCAGTACTGAGCCCTGAGGGACTCCACTAGTGACTGGCCCCTTGGTGGAGGTGGCCTCACCTATTTTGACCTGAGTCCCATCAGTGAGCCATTTGGCTATCCAGTGGGAGATAAATGGGTTTATACCTAATTTAGTGAGCCTGTCTATAATGCCTGAGTGGGGTATTGTACCAAATATCCTGGCCAGGTCAAGGCAAGCTGTGTGCACAGTCCTGCCCTCACCCATTGCTTTGATGACCCTCTCAAAGAAGTCCACCAGGTTTAATAGGCATGACCTTATTTTAAGAAAGTTAAACTGTGATGGTCCAGTATTTGCAGTTTACCTTTGTCTTCATTTATCACGTCCCTGATGATCTTTTCCATGGCCTTACATTAGAGCCTGGTCAGACTTATGGGCTCGTAGTTACCCAGATCAGTGTTTGGCCCTCCTTTGTGCAGAGATATGACTGTAGCCATTTTCTATTCATTGGGCACAAAAGCTGACTGCAGGCTCCATTTGAAAAGTAATTCAAGTGGACCAGAGAGGTCATTTTCATGTTATTTAGTAAGTATCCTGGGATGTTATCAGGGCCCATTGATGCAAGGCTTTTGACCTTGGAAAGTGCATTGAAAACATGTTCCTAGTAATGGTTGGGGGCATTGTGGTATGCGTTATTTACTTTGGCTATTGGGGGGGAGTGGGGAGAGAAATTTGAGCTAAACCTGTCAGGCAAAAGGTTGGCAATGGCTTCTAGTTCAATGTGGGTGATTCCATTTACAATAATGTCTGCACATTGTTGAGTATTTCCTTTGAGATTATAGACATAGATGTTGAAAGCTCTGTGGTTTGTCCTTTGCCTGAGAAGATCCTTTTCTTCTTTTTTGGTATATTGGGCATTGTTCCTCCTATGCTTGGCCAAGATTTTTTTCTTTTGTTATATAACCAATTTATGATTCCACCAGGGTGGCTTGATGCTGGCTTGATTTTTGAGTTTATCTTATTCTTAATATGACTGGACACAGCTCAGTCTATACAGCTGTCAATATGGCTGTGCAATGATTTTGTAAATAGCTCAGCACATGCTATGATGTATAATGGGTTGAGAGTGCTTGGAATTTAGCCAGTGTGTCTCCCAGTAGAGAGAGGTTAGCTTTGGAATAGTTCCTAAAGTTTTTTGTTTCCGGTGAGTCCAAAGATTTAATTTTTATTTCAAGCAATACTGTTTATGGTCAGATCTGATTAGCATGGACATTATATGGAGTGAAGTACAAGGTCAAAGTTGCTTGTACCCCTGAGAATGGACCAACTGTTCCAGGATGCTGGTATTAGCAAAATGTAGTAATCACTGGGCTTGTGCATTATAAGTGGTATAAGATTCCAAATCTATAGAGGGGTAGTTGAGATCCCCCATGAATAGCGTATTGGGTTGAACAGTGAGGGACTATAGTACATTGAGACAAAGGTAGTATTGGTTTCCTGAGACATGGAGGGGACCTATATGTTGCTGGGATAAGGAATGAGACCCTGGTCATGGTGAGTTGCACATGTATGAGTTCCAGTTGGTTATACACTTTAACTAGTCTGGATGTGAGGTTGATTTTAATGTAGACTGAGACTCCTTGACTTTTAGTTCCCTCCTGTGCAATAGCTAGCCTAAAGGTGTGAAAGGCCTTATAATCTTGCACTGTTGGAGTACTCTATGTGACTTTAAACCATGTCTCTTGTTACTGCACAGATGTCTACACTCGCCATGGAGGGGATGGCTTACAGTGAGTGGAGTTTCTTGTTAAGACTTGTAGCAATGAGCAGTAGCACTTTCAGATATTAATTCATAGGTTCAGTTAATTCAGGAGGTTTATCAGTTTGGTGTTGCCTAAAAAAGGCACTATGGGGGTGGAAAAGTCTTTGCCAATATCTGAAAGCTTACAAGGGATAAGTAGAGACCATCCCTGGCAAAACAGCATGGTCTGTCAAACATGTCCTCCCAAGCCGTCATATATTGTATCCCTCTTGGACTGACATTAGCAGCTACGTCAGTTATTAAAAATCAATCATTTTCTGTTGCTAATGTGGCATCACCCTTAGAGTAGGTAGAATGCTAGAGGCATTTGATACAGTGTTGTTATGTGAGGCTGTTTGTGGTGCTTTAATGGAGCGTTTATGTGATGGCTGAGGACCCTTTTTTGATTGTGCTTTTCAAGAAGTCTTCGTGCTTTAGGAAGATTACCTAGAAGTATCTCAGCATAAGAAGTTTTACGTGTAGGATCTTTACCCTGTGCAGTAGGTATGGTGCAATTGTCACTGACAACCTCTGTGGGATTAGTTTTGATTGTATGAGAGAGATTTGCCTCCAGTGTTAGTGTATTTACACCTCTTACATACCTTATTTGTTTTATTAAGAGTAAGTGGGTTGTCAGTTTACATGAAGCAGTTGCTACAGTGCCTCAAAATACCAATCTTAACCAGACTGGCCACAGAGAGCATCTGAAAGTGCATATCCATGGCTGCTGATCTACTAGGTAGGAGTGCGAGAAATTTAAATTCTGAATAGGTCAATAACACAAGGAACTTGATTAGAAACGCTCAGCTATGCACAGACTACTTTGCGAGAATCTGTGTTCTAACTAAAGACTGTAAAAAAAGGTCAAAAAGTTCAGATATTCAGCACAGAAACACTCGATTAATGCAGCTGTGACAAAAACAACTCAATTAATGCAGCTGTGACAAAAACAATGCAGAAAACAAGTGCTGAAACAGTGGATATGCTAATGCAAGTAGGTTATAAGCCAGGTGTTGTACAACTGCAACACTTAAATAGCAAAAGAAATGTGTTAAAACACACACACACACACACACACACACACACACACACACACACACACACACACACACACACACACACACACACTCTGACAAACAAGACCCTGTGGCTACTGAAAATACAGCACACTCTTTTTCCTTTAAACAATCCCAGGCCAGAAATGACTCTGGTCCCCTCTACTGTCACTAAAGTGGAAACAAAACAGTTGCAATTAAAGACTGTAAAAAAAGGCCAATAATGTATAGATTTTCAACACAGAAACATCTGGTTAATACAGCTATGCCAAAAACAATTTGAAAAACAAGTGCCAAAACAGTGGATATGGTAATGTCAGTTTTAACTTTTGTAGAGTTTAGTAGCAACCAGCAACACTCTTTTTCTCAAGTAGCATGGTCAATAAATGTCACCAAATACCTTGAATCTTGTAGGTTATGAGCTCAGTGTTGTGGAAGAGCAACACTTAGATAGCAGTGGAGATTCAGTAAAAATCACAAACAAGGCCATGTGGCCAGTCAAAAACAGCACACTCTACTTTACACAACCCCAAGCCAGAAACTGACTCAGGTGCTCTCTACTCTGACTTAAGGAACCAAGGCAGTTCTAACTAAACATGGTAAACAAAAAGTAAAACAGTGCAGTTTTTCAACACAGAAACACTTTACTAATGCAGTGAAAAACAAGTACCAGAACAGTGGATGTGGTAATGTAAGTCAGCTTTTGTAGACTTTAGCAGAAATGAGCAACACTCATCTTTCAGATAGAGTGATCACCAAACATTGCCAAATGCCTCAGGCTCAGAGGTTCAAATTTTAAACAAGCTAGCTCTCTAGCCAATCAAACAAAGGCACAGTAAGACTAAGACAGCATTTCCCAGCTCACAAGGGTTTAGGCAATACTCTTCTGCCACAACAGTGTGCAACACAAACCTTACTAATGTAAAATAACTGGCTTTGAGCCCAACTGATTAAAATTCTTTTAATAAGAGCTTTTGTTGTTATAGTTAGAAAGGAGCACTGTACACTGCTACATGCATCTTTTCTTCACATTTTCATGTTGGCAGAACAAAAGATAATTTTTATGTATGACTGATGTCTCTTCAGTGGGATATAACTTATAAAACAGGTAGCCACCCATTGCTTAAGCATATGGCTAGTGTTAGTGAGGACTATAACCTGTAAGAATTGTAACAACCCCTTGTTGATGCATATAGCAAATGTCGGATGTAAACTGCAAGAATTGCAAAAAATGTTTTGCTTAAGCAAATATTAATGTCAGATATAACCTATAAGAACTGTAACAATGCCTTGTTTAAGCATATGGTTAACACAGGATTTAATCTGTGAGAAGGTAGCAATGCATAAGGATATGATAAGTTTGGGATATCTGTAAGAACTATAATGTTGTCCTGCACTTACAGAAGCTGTTGCAGCCAAAAGAAGTAGTTTCAATGATCACTGGAATTGCAATTCAGAGACACGTAAACCACAGTAAAGGAAAACCTCCTTATTAGCTAGTTTACATGCCTCTGCATTATACTTGTGCTACTTCCAGGGTTAGTCATCACTTTGCTGTGATAATCACTGGTAGTGGCCGATGCATTACTATGAGCAGGCATCCCACTCATTCGTCCTCTAACATGCATGCACACATTCAGACACACACACACACACACACACACACACACACACACACACACACACACACACACACACACACACAGTTCATAACTAGATAAATTCACTATTTTAAAAGAAACAGTACCTATGTTTTCCATCCTTTGTTGTTCTTTTTCCTGTTTTTTGGCTGTCTTCCATTGTTTAAATATCCCTTATTTGGTGAAGAAGCAGTTACTTGAGCTCAGGAACACAAACGAGTTTAACAGGGCCTTTATTCTGATGTACAATTTGCAGTTTTATGACATAAAAGATTTTTTAAAAAATAATTGGTTTATATTTAAAAGTGACAAAGAGGTCCTTAAAAATGTTGGTGACAGACCATGTGTCACATACAAAAAAGATGCATGTGTCAAAGATTTGTTGGAAAGAAATAAAAAGGGGAATAAACACTATAAGAAAGGTAAGATGTTAAAATGTGGACACTGTAACCAATGTGCCAATGTATTAGAAACAGAAAAAGTTTTTATTCCAAGGTATGGTATGGTTCAACTAAATTTCAAGTTGAACTGCAACAGTACACACATTGTATGTGTCACCCTATGCCAAGGTTGTGAAAGTGTTTACACAGGGAAGACTAAGAAAGCGTTTAAAGTTTGTATTTACCAACATATGTATGACATCAGGAAGGGTAATGAAAATAATGTATTGGTTGTACACACCATTTTGAACCCAGATCACAAGTTTAAATTTGTAGCCATTGATCAAGTAGTACCTGATAGTAGGGGGGACCAAAGGAATTGTTTCTGGAATTCAACGAATTTATGTGGCAAATTAGAGTGGATGCCACTAACCTGCCCGGACTAAATTATGTAGTTTCTCTCTCCAGCTATTTAAAATTAAAATCTGAACTTTATTTTTAGGGGGAGGGCACACATGTATATTCTTGTGGCAACACAGTAACATTTGCCTGTTTTAAGTACATGATTTATTTTTGTGGAAATGTATTTTGGATTGCACTTTATTTTAATTTTGAGATGGGGGCTGATGGGCTATATGCGATATGTAAATAAAGAAGTATAGTTTTTATGCATTTTATAAGGTGACATTTAATTATGCATATTAACAACCAAAACACCAGTGATGTTTAGGTGCATTTTGCTTTAATGACATGTGACTTACCCTCCCCTAAGAACTTTTGTGTCTAGTCTACATAGTAAAATGGAAAGTATAGTTATCTATGTAGACAAACAGTTACAGAGGGTAGTGGTTAACAACAGTACATATATGAGAGACACTTTTGATTTCTTGGAAAAAATCAAAGAAACATGTGGAAGAAAGCGAATTACTGTTAACTATGGATATACAATCATTGTATACAGTAATACCTGATGATGAAGGCATGGAGACAGTGAGGCTTGAATTAATTAAGTCTAAGTTATATTCTAACAATACTGTAGGAATATTAATGGAACTGCTTGATGTTATTCTTAATTATAATTTCTTCTTATTTAATAGTGATTTTTTTCATCAAACAAATGGAGTGCCAATGGGGATGGCAATGGCCCCCAGCTATGCCAATCTTTATATGTATGGATGGGGAACCACATACTAAGTACTAAAATAATATTGTACCATTGTATCATTTTATTGATGATGTTTTCTTAATTTGGAGAAGAACGGAAGAGGTTTTATGTGAATTTAAGACATACATCAACAGTGTGTGTACTTTTTTGGAATTTATCTGCCAGTTTAATTTAACAACAATAAATTTCTTGGATGTAACTGTCTTTAAGGACAAGAGCAAATTAGGAACAAATATTTTCAAAAAAGAGGTTCAAAATAATACGTGCTTACATTATAGTAGCATGCACCCAAAAAGACCAAGGAAAATATAGTAAAAGGACAGTTGTTAAGGATTAGTGACCTGACAGAAAGGGAAGAAGATTTTGGTATAGAAAGTGACAATTTTTGTGAAAAACTTTATCAAAGAGGTTATCCAAAAACATTAGTCACAGATATTAGAACTAAAGTAACAACTCAGAGAGGTACAAGAAACAGAAAAGAAGGTAAAGTAAGTAAAAGTGAAAATAAAGTGAGAACGACTATTGTGAATAGTTTGGACTCAGGGAGAATAAAAGAAATAACAAATAATTGGAAAATTGTTTGGGGGACAAACGGAGTTACTAGAAACTATAGGGCATAAGCCTCTCTTTACCCAAAAAAGCGGGAAAAGTTTCAAAAACTTCTTTCAAAGTAAGTTAACTATACCTAAAGTCAGGTCAAATAGAAATGGAATGTTTAAGTGTTATAACTGCAATATGTATAACTATTTGTTCATGGAAAAACAGAATACACTTTGAATAATGTTAAAATAACTGCCAATGGGGTCTTTTCATGCAAATCTAAGTATGAAATTTATGCCACTTTTTGCTTAGAATGTAAATATTTTTATGGCTAGAACTACCCCATCAGCTCTCCTATACACAACTATCCCTTGCTCACAAACTTATTTTCAACCCCTCCCTCTGTCCCTCGCTCTCTTCTGTGCTTAAAATGCACAAACCTGGTAGAATATTAAGGTTCAGCAACCAAAATCTGCTTGCAGTGTACAAACCAGCCTGTCCACCTGGCAAATACCTTCTCTCACATGGGTTAGCTTGTCTCTGGAACTCTCTACCTTCATCTATCCGTACTACCTCTAACCATCTTATATTCAAAAAATCTCTTCATTCACTTCTACTTTCTCAGTGGGAATGCTCTTGCTCCCACCCTACTTAAATACCCATCTCCTGGACTCCTGCTGACGTTCTTGACTTCTCTCTCTCATTATCCATAATTCCCATTTCACTGTTCATCACTAATGAATACATAAGAATACTCTGCACTCTCATATGTTTAACTCTCTTTTAAATAACTCTAGTAGAATTTGAATTTATGTATAATTTGAGATAATCTGTCATCAGTTTTCTTTTTTACTTTTAAAACTTAAATTTATTGTAACTGTTTTGCTTGGCATTTGATTTTTGCCTACTGTGACTTTAACAATGTTTAAATATGCCTAAAACCTACTGTAACCTACATTGTCTGGAGCTTTTCTCCCCAGGACTCCATTGAAAACGGGTTCTTTTTGGCCCAATGGACTATCCTGGTAAACCAACTGCAAATAAATAAATAAATAAAAATAAATGTAGGAAGAACTACAAGAGAATTGTACAAAAGAATATGTGAACATAAATATGCAGTTTCTATTGGGGATGAAAGGAATGCCCTGGGGAAGCATTACAAACATGATTAATGCAAAGTTAACTTTAAATTCCTTGTAGTGGACAGTTTAAAAAATGTAGAAAATTCATTTAATCCAGAAGATGACTTGGGTGGCTGGAATATAGTTGGCAGGTTAGACTCAATGCTTGCTACCCCCCTGGTCTGAACAATAGAGAAGATTTTATTATGTATCTGAAATGCAAAGGGTTAAAACACTAAGTATGTGGTCATGTGATTTTTAAAGTATTTAAATGTGTGTTTTTGAATGTTAACTTCCAGTCTGAAGAAGTCTTATTACAGATGAAAGCACTTACTGGAATTATTTACTGTGGAACTGTCCTTGGATTTTATTAAAGCAGCTTGATTTCCTTTGGTTTTGTTTTTTGGTAAATTATTATTTTTCCCAGTGTGCATTGTGTTTGAAAATATGCAACTGTTATACTTGTTTGAAAAAAATTTGTCCTCTCAGAAGGTTTTAGACTAGTCAACACATTCAAATGCCTCATAAAAATCCCAGAAAATATTGCATATCATGTTTTGGCCAACAGTACACTGTAATAACTAAATGAATCTGGGAGTCTAGGGGCACTAGGCCCCAAAAACCACAGAGGAGTCTAGGGGTGCTAGGCCCCAGAAACCACAGAGTTACAGATGCTCTGAGGTGCATTTTAGATCTTTTTTCCAACCTTTTGATACAGTGATGGCCTGAACAAAAATTGTGCATAAAGAAATTCAACAGTACTTTTTTTATTTCAAAGGAAGAAATGAGTTGCATCCAAGGCGTAGTGCTCAAAGTTAACCAAATAGCAGTAAATCATTTCTGGAAATAATGCCTGCCTCCCCATAAAAAAAAACTCAATTTGTGTGTATCCCTATCTGGTGTTAAACTGGGATGAAAATTAAGGGACAAATTGCCACAATCATATTTCAAGTTGCTGCTGTTATGTATGTATGCAGCATGCCTCCACACCCCTACCCACAAAAGACAACCACCTGTAGAGAGTACCCCTCTGATGTCACACTTGGATAAAAGTGAAAAAAAAAAGCAAATAGAACATATTTGCTGTCAGGCATATATAAACAGATTGCTTCTTTACCCTCCCCCAAATGATAGACTACTGTATATGCACCAGTTGTTCAATTGTGAGAAAATAAATAATAAATTACAGTAATGCTTCCAACTTACTTTCAGACAGCACACTGCTCCTGTACAAGCTGTGCACCCCTCTGAAATTTGGGAAGAAAGTTAAGCAAATAATGACTGCACTGTCCCCAGCCCAACACAAGATAGTGACCTGTGAGGTTTGGGAGGAAAGTTAAAGAAATATTGACAATATTCCCAGCTCACGACATGAGTTACAGTTACCTTCTGTGACATGAGTTACAGTTACTTTCTGTGTAAACCTCTGAGCAGGCCTGGTTTTAGACTAGATGGGGTTTATGGCAGAAGGAGTCACTCACTTTAAAGGTAATTTCCCAAAAGACCTTCAGTGTTTCTAGGGAGCTGGTTGCCTCCACACATCAAGGCTGTATAAGTGGATTTTGACATGGGATTTTTTAGTAACCCTCACCAAACAATTATGGCCACGTGTACAATATAGATGGCATGTTAGAAGAGGATAGCCATGCAATGCTTTTCACCTTTGTTCCAGACAAACGTTTGCCACACATTAACATATTCCAAGTTGCTTCACACAAATTTCACTTGCAAAGCCAGAATAATAAGCAGGCAGCTAGTCATGTTCCTCCACACACACACACACATGGCCCAATTATATCTACTCTGTGCATATTTGCTGTCAAGTTAAATTAGCTCATCCTACTTCTCCCAAATGCACACTAGTCCTACAATCAAATGCACACTAGTCCTACAATCAAATGCACAATAGTCCTACAATCAAATGCACACTATTCCTGCAGTCAAATGCACACTAATCTTGCAATCAATTGCACACTAGTCCTGCAAAGTCAGATAGCAATGACTGCTTAAAATTGAGCAAATGCCAAGAATGTGCCTTTCATCCTATCAACTCCAACCCCATAGCTTTCAGCCTCTTACCTCCAGAATCAGGGGCAAAAAAATCAATTACACATTTTTAAAATAATAGTACTATTAACTTGATGAGTTGACAGAATAAGATTGTGAAATAACATGCATTTTCTAAAGCAAAAGATGTCTTTTACTTTAAATACTGTCATTATTTATTAGGTGTAATACACCACCTTCCTCCCCAAATGACTAATTTTACTAGGAATTAGGAGAGAGAGCAACATTTTGAGCTAAAATTAGGGACAGATAAGAGGAATGCCCCACCCCTCCCAGCAGTTAGGTCTGATGGGCATACCTTTCAGCCTGTTAGTGCAAAAATTCCAAACAAAGCCAAACATAATGAGGGGATAAAAGTCCAAAATCAGGGACAAATTGTAAACATTGTAATTACAAATGTAGATAGTGGCTAGAATAAAAGCTTTGGAATTACTATGCATTTTCTGAAGGAAATGAAGTTAGAGACTCAAATGTTTGTTAATATCTTGTGACTTCAGTCCTCAATAATTTGCCAGAAAAACAGAAATTTTATGATAAATAGACCAAAATTTGGTGACAAAATTCTGGACAGTTGAGATGTATGTTGATGGCCATGCAATATTTTTTTCATTTTCTAAACCACACAAATAAGTTTATATACAAACTATTCCAAGTTGCTCCACACAAATCACAAAGCAAATATGCCTTTGATCACTGCAAGCATCATGGAAGTAATAATAATAATAATTGCAATACTAACCTTACTGCTTTCTGTCCCTCATCATTCTTCCTCTACTGTCTATAATTTTGTTACGTAGAAATGCCCCAACTTCCAGGCTAAAGTTGCAACCGATCAGTAAAGCCAGTTATTAAAGATGAACACTGATTTAAAAAAAAAAAATCGCATCATATTGATGCAGACTCTTAGTCAGAACAGACTATCAGTTTGAATTTTGCAATGTTTCTGCTCTGTGACCTCTCAGCACTCAGATTAACTTCACTTTGCTTGACTTAAATGGTTAAGTGGAACACTTCCTCCCTGGAGCACTCATCACAAACTTGTTATAGCATGGTGTCACATTTTATTAATTTATTTATTTTTTATAAGGCAATGAAATGATATATTTCATTGCTCTGAAAAGCACGGTGTCCTAGACGATTGCGTACTTTGCCTGTGTGTAAGACTGACCCTATCTCCAGCTGGTCATAGATCTCACAAAAGAAATTAACCATTAACTCCAGCAAAACACATAACTTTCTCCACAGAGACTGGCAGAATTATCTCTGTTTAGTATCACAGACCTTTTGGCAAATGCATAACATAGATGCTAGAATTTGAATATGTATAGATATGGTTTGACTCTGTTATGTCTTTTTCATTTCACAGCTGGTGGGTCTCTTAAAAATGCCTTGGCTGTTTAAAGCAGTGTTACAGAATTACCAGCCTTTCTGTAGAGATTTGTACTGATAATGGGAAAACATCTTTATCCTAATGCTTGCATTTTCACTCCATGTCACTGCTATATGTTTGTCATTGAACACCAGATGTACAGATATTACAATGGATCATATAAGCTGCTTCGTCTCGCTCCTTGGTAGCAGTGACAATCTCTGCATCTCTGTGAAAATTGCCCATTAGCATGCCCCTTCTGAGAGGGTGCAGTTTCCCAGCTCTCTGACCCATAACCTCATTTAGCCTAATTACAGCCGCCAGATCTTCAGCAGGTTATACATACATTTCTTTCGGTACTCACTCTAGTCTCCTGCTGTGATTGCATTTGTTCATAGGTTGGTACTAGGCTATCGCCCTAGGGCCTATACAAGCCTAGCCACCACTAGGTCGTTGGGGAAAAAGATAAGGGACCTTGTCAACACTTGGTCCTTTACTCTGGGGCAAACACACACTGATTTAAACTGAAAGCAAAACTTCAAACCTTTAAAAACCTCTTTTGGCAACTATAGAATGAAGCTAACTATATGTACGACCCTGGCTGAAACCTCCACAGTCCAGCTCTCAGGCCATACTCCTTAAAGCAGGTTCTCTCCTGTTTACATTGCAGAATAATTGTAATAACTGATCTATTATATTACATCTGATTTTGTCCATATCTCCCTTTCTATTACATAATGAGGTGCTCCTTGTTTTCTTATAGGGGTTCTTACTTGTATTTTCATAGGCTGCACCTCAGAATGTTTGGGTTGGAACTTGGAAATTACTATTCCCACTGCATTACTCTCATCATATTACATAATGATGGGTATGGAATGCTGTTAGTTAAAATTTTGTATTTCATTTCTTCTCTTTAGGCAGTTGATTAACACAATTAGTACATTTTACTCTTCATGCTAATTTTTTCAAATGTACCCGGGACTAATCTTTAAGCCATGCAGTGTTTCAGCTTATGCATGTCGTCACAGCCATCTCCACAGCAGTATCTTAGAATGCAGATAAAACTGGAAAAATAGCGGCGCTGTATATAAATCTGCCATCTACGTGTTGCAGAAGTGGACCTGTCTGCTGGAACAGTTTCTAAAACTGTTACTGAGCCCATATTTCTCCCATGATCTTGTTTTTTAATAGAGAGAAGTTAATGTGTGATAAAAATGCAACAGCTTCACCCTTTCAATATAAATTGTGTGACTTACATTTTATGGTGACATCACTGAGCTACGAAAGGGTTGATTCTGAAATATCTAGTTGACAAGCTACACTTGTCTTTCAGATGATAATAATAGAACATAATTACCATATAGTCATTTACATTCAGCCATGGAGCAGTTGTGTATTAATTTTCGTGTTAATTCCATGACTTTTTGCCTGGCAGTTCCTGTTGACAGTGGATGCGCAGCAGTCCTTTTTCTGCACAATCACACAAGTGTTTACAAGGCAATTATCTTGCGGCTTAGAATACATTTAATTGCTAACCATAGCTAGGCATTGCACAGCTAAGCCTGGCTTTAAGATTGCTGACTGTGCTTCATTTAAAGCTGCTCTTCCAGTGCCTCTCTGCCTTCTGATTACTGCAAGTGGCTGTTAGCAACCATTTTGTAATGTCTGCTGATCATCACAAATGAAAGGAACCATACATACAACAATTTATCTTGTGTCTAACTTGTTTCCATTGTAAATGAGTTGTTTGGAAATATCAGACTATCATTTGTTTATCATTTTTATAATTTAAGGTATTAACACTATGCATCAACAATAAGTAATGAATTTCAACATGTAGACCTGTGTTTATTTGTGTCTCATTCAGCTTTGAGTAAGTCAGCTGTTTTCCTGTTTTTCTTTTGCTGTTTGCTTGAAGAGCTGTGGAGGCATGGGCTTTTGATTGCGAAGGCTGAAGAGCTTTTGTTTTCTATGCACTTCATTGAAGAGCTCAGGAGCCTGTTGTAGGAAGCTGTTGGTACGAAAGTACCAATTGGCTTTCTGCAGAAAGCTGAAGTGTTTACTCTTTACTTAAAAGCTGAGGTGGTGAGGGGGTGGGGAGCTACATCAGGAACAGGCATCAGGTGCTGTGAGGCAGCAATAGGTAATTATCTCTCTACCTGTTTCTTGTGATTTGATAGGTAGCTACTCTGACAATATGATTATGATGCCTTTATTTATGTCTAGAATATGTTAAGGCTACACATATTTTATTTGGTTGTTTGTTAGGTGGATAAGTAAATTTATGTTATTAATTTTCAGCTATAACTTGGACCACAAAACTAAATGTATTATGTATGGATAGTTTAGGGTAGCCAGTTAAATACAATGTTTTTGAGAGGTGGGGGGAAACTGTAATATTAAAGAAAAATGCAGACACGGGGAAAACAGTTCAACTCCACAGAGACAGTACACAGAGATCAGGAGTAGACTCTGGACCCCAGAGGTATAAGTGAAAAAACTTTACATACTATGGCACTGCACTGATGAAACAGTGATAACTGACCCACAAAACATCAAAAACCTTGAATGGTTGCTACTCAAAACAGGTTGTTAGACCTGTTGCACTCCTGTCTTGGGGCAAGCCGCACTTCTCCAACTATGTATGTGCATGTATGTATGTATCTACATATATATATATATATTTATATATATATATATATATATATATATATATATGTGTGTGTGTGTGTGTGTGTGTGTGTATGTCTGTATACACACACATATATATATATATATATATATATCTCTATATCTATCTATATATATATATATATATATATATATATATATATATATATATATATATATATATACATACATACATACATACATACATATAGTCCAGGTTTATGCCTTGGAGCATGTGCTTTAGGCTAAGGTTTTTCTTTTTTGACCTTTTGCGGTTGATGTTTTTTTGGTGTCTATCTGCTGAAGTTAGATTAACTTCAGGAGCTCT
The DNA here is from genome assembly GCF_019279795.1 of Protopterus annectens. Taxonomy (NCBI): domain Eukaryota; kingdom Metazoa; phylum Chordata; order Ceratodontiformes; family Protopteridae; genus Protopterus; species Protopterus annectens. Next base: position 108,078,022 of record NC_056744.1, read on the forward strand.
GTATGTTCATATATATGGAAACCATCCACATAATGAAAGTTCATAATATCGGGTGTTTTTTCCATGACACAAGCGATCAAAGCACATTTGATCACCAATGCTGTTGTTAAGTTTGTGCAAGTTCATGAACAGGGAGTTTATCCTTTCCCCACTGTAAAGTAGTCTCAGAGTTGGTATATGGCTTGACCCCCTGCAAAAAACATGAGTTTTGTTGGAGGGGTTACTGTTTTGTGTTTCAACCCTTTTGAATTAATGTTTTTTTTTTCTTTCAATGTATTTCTACTTTAATATTTTGAAGTACATAAATGAATTACCTTTGTTTTTTTGAGAAAATATTTGGTCAAATATTGGAAAAACCAGTACAGCCAATTGAAAATCAGCTGATCAGAAATTAACAGCATTTCCTGAATGAGACTGAGGAACAGTGGGGATGGAGGAATTTGCTCTTTCTGCACTGTAGTGCAATCTCAGAGTGTATATATTTAGCAGACTGCATGGGTAGCAGGGGGGCTTGCCCCATCCCTGCAAAGAAAAGGTGATTTTTTGCAATATTTTTCATATTCAACCATTTTGGTTTGATCAGTTTTGGTTTGAATTTATGACATTTTGATATATATACAGAAAATGAAGCCTAGTACCAATGTTCCAGTGTTAAGGGTAGTAAGCAAACCAAGAAGAATGGAAAATTAGTTGTAGAGGAATGATATTAGCATATGACATGCTAACATAGATGGTTGTCATAAGTGCTATTGTAAGATCCATATTAAAGATCACCTTGCATTCTTATTAAAAAAAGAAAACAGGATTCAAGCTGGGATTGCTCATTTAACCCAAGGTTTATTAAGTAAAAACAAAAGATTAGCACTTTCATTGTTGTCAGGGCTTCATCAGATCTAAGTTATTCATATAAGTAGCAAGTCTTGTTACTCATATGTATAACAGTGTAACTTATAACAAGTATTTGTTACTCATATGTTTAACTTAGATACATTACACTGTTATACATATAAGGTCTGACATGTGCACATCTTTTGTTTTTACTTAATAAACATTGCAAGACACTGGTGTCCTTATAGTGACAACATTCTTAGTGTCAGTCAACTATTAGCTGACAAACACCACCCAGAGATTGCTAAATTCTCTACAAAAATGAGCTCATAAGAGCTTACTTCAAACAGTTAATTAATCTTTCATAATAAGAAAAGAGTGCTCATCAAATCATCCTACTCCCCATTTTTTTCTTTTGTTAATCTATTCAAAATAAAAAAAAAAAAACAGGTCAGCATAAATAGTTTGAATGCTTTCATTCTCAGTAATATAAGAACTTTATCAGAAATATCATAAATAATGACCTCACTCTTTATATGATAGGATAGTCACATCACCATATTTACTCTTTTGAAATAAGCTAAATTGTGTAAAGTAAATGCCACATAACAGAGTTGTAACAAATTAAGTAGCAATTTGAAAAATATTACATATTTTAAAAAATACAAGAATAACATTTTTGCATTGCTTTTGTAATGAGTAAGTTGAAAATAGACAACAAAAACAGTCCCCTTATTACAAAGCCCTCCCCCCCAGAATAGTAGAACCTTTCCAATTTCAGTTTTAAAATACTGGCAATAAGTTCTAAATCATTAAGACCTGATGGTTGCGTGGCATCTAGTAGTATATGACAGTGCAACTCTTACTTTTCAAGTAAAGCTTCAGCGTTTATTCCATTTATAGGAATAGCTGTCTTCTCAGACTTTGTGCATTAAAATCATAGTGCTGACCCTTAAAAATCATAGTAGAGGGTCAGAAAGAGGAGTGCTGTCTTATTTTTCACAATAAAAGTTCTTCCTCTACTACAACCAGCAATAGTAATACCTTTAAAAATGTGTTTAGCGTGCATGCTACTCTTGTGAAGATATTTATTTGTATGCATATCCTTCCTATATATACAGGTATCCAGACCACTGTCAGTTAAAAAATCTGAACATCAGTATCAGACACATTCATCTCAAATTTTAAAAAATCAGTGGTCTGGCCCAAATATGCATGGAAATCTACCAATTAATTTTTATTACCTCCCCAAATCAAAAAAATTTCATCAACAAAACATTTATAAAAAAGAACTTTAGAAGCATGCATATTGTTCTCATCATATACGGCAGTTGCCTCCCATTTACTTCAGGTTAGGTTAGTATATGTATTCACTACCGCAGTGCCCATCGCCACCCCTGATGCCTGATGGTATATTTGTTTGTTAAAAATAAATATATTATTTTCTAGTACCAATTCCAAAAATTCACAGATGGTTTCAATCTCCCTCACAGTATGTTGACCAAGCTCCATCAGAATTTCCCTTATCTGGTCTATGCCATATATATTTGGGATTACAGTAAAAATAAATTTGATGTCAAATGTTACAAATAAAAAATCTCTTACTGTATTCCTATTCCACCATTCATATAGTTTCATCAGAAAGTCACCTGTATCTTTAATGTAACTAGGCACATATCCCAAATAAGTTCTTAAAGTATTTTGTAGATAGACCGATAGGGGCTCTGTTATCCATCCCCTACCAGAGACAATAGGTCTCATTGGCGGGTTATTGGGAGATTTGTGAACTTTTGGTAAACCATATAATACTGGGATGATTGGGCACGATACAGTAAAGTAGTTAAAATTATCCAAATCTATATCATTCATTAACTGTAGGTCGTAAATACACATGTTTATCTTGCTAATAATTAAATTAACTTCCTTATCAGCAATAGGCTTAAACACTTGTGTGTCAGAAATTAAATCATTCATTGCCATAATATAATTACATAAATCCATTATTACAATACAGCTCCCCTTATCAGCTTCTTTTATTACTATATTTTTATTCTCTTGTAAAGCCTTTAAAGCATTAAATTCATCCTGTGTCAAATTATACATCTTTTTAAAATAATTCAACTCATGTAACTCGCTAATCTGTTTTTCACAAATATTATTAAAAGCAGTAATAACTGGATCACATATTGGTATAAATGTACTACTTCTTTTACAAACACCTGACATGCCCATATTACAGTCCTTGAAAATGTTCTTCAGAATCAAAGTTCGTGAAAAAAACTTCAAATCAGTAATAGCATTAACCATATTATCCACTCCAGCTGGTATAAATTTAATACCACGTGATAGTAATAAAATGTCAGCATTAGTGAGTTCATAACTTGATAAATTAATCACATTGTACACTTTTCCATTTGTAATATTGTGACTACTTTTCATAACATCATTAAAAGTTACAGTTTCATTTACTAACGTTTGTTCACTTTGCTCCATGTTGTAGGGCCGTTCCTGGATCGCCTGCTTGATTGTGAGCTATTCCTGGTTGAGTCCTGCTTCTGAATGTGAATTTGCTCTGGTAAATTCACTGTCACTCTAAGGTGTTTTTTGTCTAAAAAAGTAGAATGGAAAGTTAAGCTAGCACCGGTTTGTTTAGCTGAAGCGTTGGTTTCAGGAAGTACATTTGAATCCATCCTGCTTCTTTCCCTCTGGTTAGCATCTTCAGATTGATTTTTAGTAGGTGATGTCACCAGGAAGTGTGATCTATTTTGTGATTGGTTAGAAGGCAGCTCACAAGCCAATGGAACTGTGGCAACAGCAGCCACATTCTGCTGATTCGCTAGAGGCTCAAAGCTGTCTAATTGATACATTGAGCCCTTCTTTGCTCGTATAATAGTAGAACTTTTGTTAACAACCCAGGCAGGTATGATCTAGCCCAGGCAGGTGTGACCCAAGCCCTCAGTAGCATCCTGCCATCACCCAGAATGATACCACAGTACAAGGACAAAATGATTGACTTCAACAATTGGCTAAGCTTCTGGTGTCGTTCTAAGGGAATCCAGTATTTGTCTGCCTGGGATGACATGATCAACAGACCATGATGCTTTGCCAGAGATGGCCTGCACCTGTTGCCATTGGGATTCCAGATACTGGCTAAGGCTCTTGCCAACCCTATAGTGCCTTTTTTAGGCAAGGTTCAAATGACAAATTCACCACTGTAACAGGTACATGCAAGCAAAATCTGAGGATAATGCTACTCAATGCTAGAAGTCTAAACCTCAAAATGCACTCACTCGAGACACTCCTTAAAATGGAGAACATCGACATCTGTGCAGTGACAGAGACCTGGTTCAAAGCTCCAGAGATCACCCCTGCATTACCAGGCTATAATTCATACCACAACTTTCGGCCACCTAACCCGGGCCGAAGCACAAAAGGTGAAGGCGTGTCCATATTCATTAAGGATATCCACACCTCCAGGCTAGTTGCACAGCATAATGCATCCGAGATTATCCAAGTGCAACTAACTCTGGGCAAGACCGCAATCCAAATTGTAGTTTGCTACAGACCCTCCACCATGCCCCAGGATTCCCACTCCTCATTTCTTAATACACTGGAAAATATTAGGGTACAATCCAACACCCTCATAATGGGCAATTTCAACTACCCCACCATTAACTGGGAAAACTACTTATGTACCAAGTCTTTTGCTCAACGTTTTCTGGAATTCATAAATTCAAATGCCTTGGATCAACTTATTCACACCCCCGCCAGGGGCAGCAATATCCTAGACCTGGTCATTACCAACATGGGCGACCAGTATTCCACACCAGAGGTCAATTCCTTATTGGTCAGATCCAACCACAAGCCAATCACTCTAGACATGCACATCCCGCCCCCACCTCCCATTAGGGAAACCACCATAAAAAACTTATCCAAAGCCAACTTCACACTTCTCAAGGCAGAAGTGGCAAACTTCATGACACCCATGCAGATGGACAATAGAAGTACGACTGCTGAATCCTACACAAATGCACTTTATAAGCACCTAGATGAGTGCATGGATTGTGCTATCCCTAACAGAACCAAGATGCTATCCTCTAAAAAAAGGAAGCCAATCTGGTGGTCCTCTGCCATAAACAAACTCTACAACAGAAGAAAGAAACTGTTGCAAAAAAGAGTAAAATCCCATGACTGGAGGAGCTCCCTGGTCAGCCTCAGTAAGAAGCTGAGATCCCTCATAAAATCCTCCAAAGCTAATTACGAAAACAAAATTGCCACTGACTCTAAAGACAACCACAATGCATTCTGTAGCTTTTTCTAGAATCTCAATGGCAACACTCAGATCTGCTCTGAGTTACAGCACAATGGCACTAAATATACAGAACCAACTGATATTGCCAACATCCTGGCAGATAGGTTCAGTGCTAACTTTACCCCCACTCACCCCCTAGAGGGCCCATCTCTGTACTGGAGGAATGCAAAGTTCCTGTAATCATGGCTGCACAGGTAAAAAAACACACTCTCCAAAGCCAAGAACACAGCATCCATGGGACCTGATAATATCCCAGGCTGCGTTCTACATGAACTACAGAATGAACTGGCACCCCACCTAAGTACCATGTTCAATCATAGCCTCACCTCAGGCTTTGTGCCCACTGAATGGTGCACTGCGACAGTTATCCCACTCCACAAAGGGGGAGCCATAATGGATCCCGGGAACTACCACCCCATTAGGCTGACGAGCCTGGTCTGCAAGGCCATGGAACGTATCATCATGGAACTCATAAACAAAGACATTGGTAATCTCCAAACTCTGGATCCCACCCAATTCGGGTTTGTAAAAGGCAGATCATGTCTCCTAAACCTGATAGACTTCTTTGAAGCAGTCAGCAAAGCCATAGATGAGGGTAAGGTAGTTCACACAGCCTGTCTAGATCTCGCCAATGCTTTCAATACCATCCTCCACTCTGGAATTATAGATAAACTCACTAAACTAGGTATAAATTCCTATGTCACAAGATGTGCTGCCAACTGATTCATGGACAGAACCCACACTGTGAAAGTAGCAGACTCCAAATCCGACTTCAGACCAGTGGCAAGTGGAGTACCACAGGGTTCAGACCTGGGTCCTTTCCTGTTTGGTATCTACCTTTCTGAAGTTCAGGCTAACACAGAAGGTCTTTGTCTAACGAATTTTGCAGAATACTGCAAACTGGGAGCCATAATTGAAACTCCTAACGATGTGGACATCCTACAAAAGGGCCTCACTGAGACAGATGCCTGGTATCAAAGCCATGGCCTGAAGCTCAATGCCAAAAAGTGCATTGTCATCCCCTTTGGAAAAAAACTCTGTACCCATGAACTACCACATAGGTGGTAGTCTACTTAACACTGAAAGTATGGTAAGAGACCTTGGGACACAGGTGGACAGTAGTCTCTCCTTTGATAATCACATTGCCACAGTGGTCAGGAAATCCTTCTATGTGGCACACCTCATCACAAAGGGTTTCTCATCCAGAAAAAAAGAGGTTATTGTTCCCCTCTACTCATCACTCATTAGACCCATTACAGAGTACAGCGCCCCTTTTGGTATGTACCTCACAAGACATCTACAACAACTGGAGAGGCCACAGAAATACCTCACAAAGAGGATTACTAGCCTCAAACAGATGCCCTATGCAGACCATCTAAAAAAACTCCAGCTTTACTCCATCACATATCACCTACTCAGAGGTGATCTCTGCCTAACATACAAAGCTATGTCCAACCCAGTACTGTTGGACATTCTCCACTTAAAGAAATCCCAATCCCTCTGAGCTACACACTGTAGGGACCTAAACCTTGTCGCCACAATAAGCATAACATGCTGGAGGGATAGATTCCTGTCCCAGAGACTTCCCATACTCTGGAACAAACTACCTATCTATGTCAAACAGAACTCCTCATTAGCACTCTTCAAGAAAAATCTTGATGATTGGATGGGAAATAGGAAGTTCACCCCGGGGATCACTTCTGTGGCTCTGCTCGACAGGGGCACAGGAAAATATTTTTCTTGGGTGACGAAAGCCAAGGTACCTTTTTGGCTGGGCTTATATAGGCCCTAGAGCAATAGCCTAGTACCTACCTATGAACCGTTCGTTTGGGCCAGGAGACAATCTAGCAAGAAGACTACATGACAGGATAATAGAACACAGATCAGATATACGTAGGGGTATAGAGACTAACTCCTTAGCAAAACATGTTCAGGATCAGGGTGCTTCTCATCAGTTTGTATTTAGGGTCATTGAATTTTTATATCCACATATTAGACTTTGTGATATCATTAACAAACTTGATATGAAAGAATATGAATGGATAGTTCGCTTACAAGCTGATATATATCCAGGTCTAAATAAACAGGTGACCCTTAAACCCATTTTAAAGTCTAAATAACATTTTAATTATTGTCTTTTTATAAATTATTGTATGTTTTTATATAGTTTTTACCTATTTCTTATGTATGTACTTCTTTAATTAATATGTCTGTGTGGTAGGATGGGCAATGTCACATGTTTTAACAATTTCTAGTATTTAAATGGATGCTTGTTTTAACTTTTTGAAACACTGAAGAAGGACTTGATGTCTGAAAGCTTTACTTGGAATAAACTGTTCATGTTGTGAAGAGTGCTTTGTTGTTTTATATTTGCTTGTTTTTGCTACGCTTCTCTTTATCAACCTTCACATCTTTGATACTTTGTACTAATAAACAGATACAAATTTATGAGGAGGAAAAAGCCTAACTTTTACGGCCAAAATCATAGCATTTGAGGGGTATGTTGGTGCATGTTGATGTGTATTTGAACAAAACATTATAAGACTCTTTTTACATAATGGTGTATGTGTTCATAAATTCTTATTTTCAGAGCATTCTCGATTTTCCCTATACAAAATGATGTGCAAGATAAACAACTCGCAATGTACGCCACACTTTTGGTGTTGCAGTTAAAACAACCCTTGTTGCCAATTACCTTAACATAAGAGGTCATGGTAATGTTTTTGTGAGCAGGAACCACATTCGCTCATGATTTTTTTTTTTTTTTTTGCTTCTGTGGAACCTGTCAGTAGTTCCTCCTGCACCTGCCTCTGAGATGGTCTGGATGATTTTACCTTTCTTATGAACAAAATTTGGGGGTTGCCCAGTTTTTGTGTCATATCTGTGGAACCAAACACAACCTTCCTTTTATAGGTCATGACCTTTACTTCCAGTGATTGTGGTAAGGCATGATCATAGCCTTAATCTGACCATTTGGCCTTTGAGTATAGTTTACTTTTGCCAGTGAAGATGGAAACTCAAATAATGTGAGTCACTGTTTGAAAAGGTGGACCTCCTAAAAATGATGGGCAGGTACTGATAACTCAAATAATCTTTGGAAAGTATAACGGCCAAAAATGTTATATGATCCTTGTGAACATGATGGGCCAGATCTCAAAAGACTTGCTCTCAGAGTAAGTCACTGACTCCGCAAGCAAGTCCCCCAGGTAAGTCTGATTTTAGATAGGTCTTACACCAAAGTAAGTCACTTACACTGAGAGCAAGTCTTTCGGAATCAGAGCAGATATACACTGGAGTAAGTGACTTATACTGAGAGCAAGTCTGCCGGCAGCAGGCACAATATGTTAACTTAAGAAAAACAGCACTGTTAGGAAAAGTAGTGCCAGTCTGCATCAGAAAAATATCATCCAGGTATCTATGATAAATTCTTATCTTAGGCCAGAATTCACTTGTGAAAACAAAATGTCTTTCCCCAAACCACAAAATAATGTTTGCAACCACTGGGCTAGCAGCCCCCATAGCTTACATCCTTGATTTGCTTAAAGAAATTCCCCCTAAAATACACAAAATTATTTTTAACACAGTTTCCATAACGGACAATAAAAACAGTATGACACAGTATAATAGTGTCATCAGTGAGCAAGGCTTCATAGAACCAGTCTGGACCCATTCAGTGTGAAACAACAAAGACTAGATCTTTAACATCAGTAATAACAAATAGAGAATATAACTGCGGTGGTGGTGCTGCGGTAGCGTTATCACCTCACAGTAAGACGTTGTCCTGTTCGATACTCAGCTAAAGCGTCTTCTGTGTGGAGACATGCGTGAATGGGCATACCTTCGTTGAAGGTTGTGTGTCAAGGCTGGCAGCTTGGTACGTAAAAATCTACTGCTAATCATTAGCGGACTGGAGTTCCGCTGTGGCGACCCCTAACTGGGAAAAGCCGAAAGATACAACAACAACAGTAACAAACAGAGAATCTTTGACAAATTGCAAGCCAGTAGTGACTCTTAGGAAGCACCCTGAGTATTTAGCAGCATGCTTTTTATTGTCAAAAAAGATTTCAGTTTTCTGTCCAAAAATATAGCCAGCAGTTCTGTTTTTGAACCCACAGAAGCAACAAAAGGCCTAAAGGGGGATCCAAACTGTCTGATTTGTAACAGTTAAAAAATCCATGAAACTCAGAGAAAAGTGATGTTCAAGGTTTAAATCATATAACAGTAAGTCATTTTTCAAGAAAGTCACATTAAGCTCAGTCCTAGAGATAGGTGAGTAAAAGTTAGCATCGTTCAAAAATTCACACATCTTGACAGAATACTCAACCTGGTTCAAGAGAACTACCCCACTCCCTTGTCTGGCTTCATAATTTTTATGAAATGGTCTGCCTTCAGGTGATTCTGTGCCTTCTTCTCATCCCTGGTCCCTAGTTAAGTTAAAAATATTGTTAACGCTTTTGTTTTTAACCAAAAGCAAGATTTGATTTTCACATAATTTTAATATAGTAACACTTTGTTATTCAAATGGGGAGTAAAGGTACTGTGCTAATCAAAGTTTCTGTAGTAGTATTGTCAGAGTTTTTAGCCAACAATAGTTATACATTGAGTTTTGTTGTAGACATCTTAAGTTCAGTTGCTAGGTCCATGATATGATATTGGTAGGTGGTGGGTACAAAAGTGAGACCATTTCAAAAGACTAATGATTGTTGGGGTAATTGTATGTGCACTACTGGGTATGGTTAATTTTAAACAGGTGGAATCTGTGTGGGAAGGGGTAGAAGAGGGATACCTTTTCCTGCTGTTATGATAATGATGGTTGCACAGCTGTTCTGACTGGATTCCTCAAGCATATCTTCAGAGTAAGTTACAGCCAGTAATGATATTGCAGGACTGAACTATGTAGGTGTCCACTTTATCTTCATACTTCACAAAGTAGCATTTCTGAAGCTGTGGGGATTACGTTTTTTTTGTATAGGGCATTGATTTGTGCTGTTAAGAGATCAGATCACTAAACTCATTTAATTGTCCCAGAAGTACTAGTTAAGTAATGATGTTGAATATACTGTGGTATATCTGGACTCTAAAGAGCTTACAAAAGTTGTGGTAGAGGTAAACAGCAGCAGAAATGGACTTCTTGGAGAGGGTAGAGTATGTAAGTGTCACATGATAACTGACAGAATAAGAAATCCAGATTAGAGGTTGAGGATACTTCTGCAGTGAATACATTTACTGAGTGTAGAGCAGTGTGAACCCTGTAGGAAGCAAATGAGGTGTCAGACCTTCATATGTTCATAGGTGTGTACTAGGCTAATGGCCCTGGAGCCTTTACAAGCCTACCCCATAAAAGTGCCCGGGCATTGTGCCACCCGACGTTAGTTCCCAGTGCCTCTATCAAGTAGAGCCACTGGAGTGATCCCTGTGAACTTTCTGTTACCCATCCACTCACCAACATTTCTCTGGAAGAGGGTCAGCGAGGTGCTCTGCTTGACATGTATATGAAGTCTATTCCAGAGCATGGGCAGTCTCTGTGTGAGGAACCTGTCCCTCCAGCATTTTCTGTTGATTGTGATAATGAGGTTGAGGTCTCTGGAGCATGTGGTGCTGAGGGATTGGGATTTCTTTAGATGTAGCATTTCTAACAGAGCTGGGTCAGATATGGCTTTGTATGTCAAGCAGAGATTACCGCTAAGTAGGTGACATGAGATAGAGAATAGCTGGAGTCTTTTGAGTCTGTCCATGTAGGACAGGTGTTTAATGCCTATGATCCTCTTCATGAGGTACTTCTGTGGCCTCTCCAGCTGTTGCTGGTGTCTAGTGAGGTACATGCCAAATGGGGCATTATACTCAATGATTGGTCAAATGGAGAAGAGTAGAGAGAGATGATGACCTCTTTCTTCATGGATGCAAAACGCTTGGCAGTGAGATGTGCCACATAGAAAGACTTTCTGACCACAGTGGCACTGTGGTGGCCAAATGAGAGGTTGCTGTCAACCTGCATCCCCAAATCTCTTAAAATGCCTTCAGTGTTCAGTGGGCTCCCATCAATGTGGTAATTAGTGAGAACATTTGTTTTTACCAAAGGGGATGACGACACATTTTTTTGGTGTTAAGCTTAAGGCCATGGTTTTGACACCAATTATTGGTCTCAGTGAGGCCTTTCTATAGGATGTCTGCATCACTTGGGGAGTTAATAATGGTTCCCAGCTTGCAGTCATCTGTGAACTTGGTCAGCCAGAGTCCCTTTGTGTTGGCCTGGACTTCTGACAAGTAGATGCTGAACAGGAGAGGACCCAGGACCGCTCCCTGTGGTACTCCATTCGTGACTGGTTGGCAGTCTGACTTGGAGTCCACTACTTTCACACTGTGTGTTCTATCTGTGAACAAATTTGCAACCCACCTAGTGATATAGGGGCTGATGCCTAGTTTGGTGAGTTTATTAGTAATTCTTGAGTGAGGAATGGTATCAAAGGCCTTGGCCAGATTGAGGTGGGCTGTATGCACTGCCTTACCTTCATCTGCAGCCCTAGTGACTGTCAAAGAAGTCAACCAGGTTGAGCAGGTATGGTCTCCCTTTCATAAAGCCAAATTGCATGGGGTCTAGGGTTTGGAGATTTCCTATATCTTTGTTAATCAGGTCCATGATGATGTGCTCCATAGTTTTACATATCAGACTCATTAGGCTAACGGGGTGATAATTCCCAGGGTCTGTAGGCACTCTCCCTTTATGGAGAGGGATGACTGTAGCAGTGTGCCATTCAGTAGGGACAAAGCCTGAGGTGAGGCTGTGACTAAACAGAGCACACAGATGTAGTGCCAGTAGAACACAGCCAGGAATATTATCAGGTCCCATGGAAGCTGTATTCTTGGCCTTGGACAATGCAGCTTTAACCTGTGCTGCAGTAATGCGGGGTGCCTGACATTCTTCCAGTATTCTGATTGGTCCTTTTGGGGGGGGAGAGAGGGGTAAAGCTGGCACTGAATCTGTCGGCCAGTATGTTGGCAATATCTGTTGGCTGAGTATAGGAGGTACCATTGTGCAGTATCTCAGAGCAAATCTGGATATTGCCATGGAGGTTCTTGATATAGCTATAGAAGGCTTTGTGATTGATTTTAGTGTCTGTTGCAATTCTGCCATCAAAGCTGGCTTTAGAGGATTTGATGAGGGATCTCGACTTTTTGTTGAGGCTAATAAGGGAGTATTTCCAGTCTTGGGACTTCACCTTTTTCTGCAGCAGTTTCTTCCTTCTGTTGTAGAGTTTATTAATGGCCAGGGACCACCATGTTGACTTCTTTTTTTTGGAGGAGAGCATCTTGGTTCGGTTGGGTATGGCTAGTTCCATGCATTTGTGTACATGTTCGTACAGTGCATTGGTGAATGATTCAGCAGTCATGCAGCTATTTTCCATCGGCATGGGTACCGTGAAATTAGCCACCTCTGTTTTTAGGAGTCCAAAGTCAGCTTTGGAAAAGTTTTTCAAGGTGGTTACCTTTGCGGGGGGTGTGGGTAAGATGTAGATTTCCATGGTGATTAGATTATGGTTGGATCTGACCAGGGAGGGATTGACTATTGGTGTAGAGTAATGGTCACCCATGTTAGTAATAACCAGGTCAAGGATGTTGCTTCATCTAGTGGGGGGTAAGAATGAGCTGGTCCAGGGCATTGGAATTGATGAATTCCAGGAAGCATTGAGCCAGTGTATTGGTGCTTGAGTAGTAAACTCAGTTGAAGGAGGGGTAGTTGAAGTCTCCTAGTAAGAGAGTGTTGTATTGGATCTTGATAGATTCCAGGGTGCTTAGGAATGTGGAGTGAGAGTCTAGGGACATGGTTGAGGACCTATAGCAGGCTATGACCTGGATCACTGTCTTACCCAATGTTAGTTGTACCTGAAGTATCTCAGATGCGTTATGCTGGGCTACTAGTCTGGAGGTTTGCATATCCTTTATGAATATGGAGACACCACCACCACCTTTGGAGCTTCGGTCCATGTTTCGGGGCTGAAAGGTGCGGAATGAGTTATAACCTGGTAGCACAGGGGTGCTTTCTGCCACTTTAAACCAGGTCTCCAATACAGCACAAATGGCAATGTTCTCCATTATGGGGCATGCTTCGAGTGAGTGCATCTTGAGATTTAGATGTCTAACGTTGAGCAGCACGACCCTCAGATTGTATTTGTTTATAGCTGTTATGGTGGTAATTTGGTCTTTGGAACCTTCCTTTGCTATATCCTTCATCTCTGTTACAAACATGCCTTTGCACTGGGCACAGTCCCAAAAATATTATGTGTGCTTGAGTTATAATTTAAATAGCTTCATGTGGGTTGCTAAGACTTAGACACACATTTCTTTGTCATAGGATTTTACCTTACTGTGCTTTGTCTGCATTGAATCTTACTTATCAAATAATGTTGCAGAGTACTTTTTAATTCTATCAGGGCTGCTTTGTGCTGGAAACAGAAGGAGAGAACTTGTTTATTCTTGTACCTGATCCACTGTACACCCTGTTTAAGGCTTTGCAGTACTGAATATCGAAGTAAATCTAGTTGATGGTTACTTTGTTGGCTACTAATTGCCTAGACACGATCAGCCAGCTACAACAAGGCATGCAGTGTGTTGGTTTACTGCTGGCACCTTACTGCCATATTGCTTACATACCAAAAGTTTAAAAATGGAAACACTTAATCCTCTTACTGAGCTGTCCTATCCTCTCGTCTCCTTATGTCAGTGAATGCATTCAGCTAAAGGATGTGTTCAGACAGACAAACCTTAATAAGAAGGTTCTGGCCATAATGTAGAAGTTTTGGCCCTGACTAGGCCACAGCTGACACTGGTTCTGTTAGTGGTCTGGGAGCTGGTATAGTCAGCTGGGACAGAGGAAAGTAAGGAGTTAATGCTGGCTTAGCTGGCCTAGGTTGTAGGTTCATAGGTAGGTACTAGGCTATCTGCCCAAAGGCATTTATAAGCCTAGCCAGAATGTGTTGGCTTTCGCCACCCCCTTAGATTAGTTCCCTGTACTGCTGTCCAGCAGAGCATCTAAAGTGATCCCTGGGACAAACCTTCTGTTTCCCATCCACTTGTCAAGGTTTCTTTTGAAGAGTGTTAGCGAGGAGCTCTGCCCAGTGTAGATTGGGATCTTGTTCCAAAGTATGGGAAATCTCTGGGACAGGAATCTATCCCTCCACCACATCCTATTTATTGTTGTGGTGAGGTTTAGATCCCTAGAGCATGTGGCTCGAAGGGATAAGGTTTTCTTTAGGTGGAGCATATCCATCAATTCTGGGTTGGACATGGCCTTGTATGTCAAACAGAGATCATCTCTGAGTAGGCGGTATGCAACCAAGTACAGCTAGAGTTTCTTCAGTCGAGCTGCATAGGGCATCTGTTTGAGGCCAGTGATCCTCTTGGTGAGGTACTTCTGTGGTCTTTCCAGCTGTTGCAGATGTCTTGTATGGTACATCCCAAATGGGGCATTCTACTCTATGATGGATCTGATGAGTGATGAGTAGAGGGGCACAATGACCTATTTTGATCTGGATGTGAACCCTTTTGTGATTAGGTGGGCCACATACAAGGATTTTCTAACCACCTTGGCAATGTGATTATCCCACCTTGGCAATGTGATTATCAAAGGTGAGATTACTATCTACTTGGGTCCCCATATCCCTTATTACATCTTCCGTATTTAGGGGACTACCACCTATGTGGTAGTTTATGGGTACTTTGTTTTTTTCTAAAGGGGATGACTATGCACTTTTTGGCATTTAGCTTGAGGCCATGATTTTGACACCAGATATCCATCTCAATGAGACCCTTTTGGAGGATGTCTGTGTCACCCAGAGAGTCAATTATAGCCCCTAGTTTGCAGTCATCTGCGAACTTGGTCAGCCATTGTCCTCCTGTGCTTGCCTGTACCTCTGAGAAGTATATGCCGAACAGGAGGGGTCCTAGGCTGAGCCCTGGGGAATGCCACTTGTAACCGGTTTAGAGTCGGACCTAGCTCCCGCAACTCTTACCATATGGGTTCTGTCCTTGAGCCATTTGGCAACCCATCTTTTGATGTATGGGTTTATGTTCAGGCTGGTGAGCTTGTCTATAATACCAGAATGGGGAATGGTGTCGAAGGCCTTTGCGAGGTCTAGGTAGGCTGTGTGTACCATTTTTCCCTCGTCTATAGCCTTGGTAACTGTCTCAAAGAAGTCCACCAGGTTTAGAAGGCATGATCTGCCCTTAACAAAGCCGAACAGGGTAGGGTCAGTGTTTGGAGGTTCCCAATGTCTCTGTTAATGAGTTCCATGATGATGTGCTCCATAGCCTTGCAAACCAAGCTAGTCAGGCTTATAGAGTGATAGTTCCCGGGGTCTGTTGTGGCTCCACCTTTGTGGAGCGGAATAACCATTGCTGTGCACCACTCTATGGGTACGTAGCCTGTGGTGAGGCTGAGTTTAAACAGTGTGTTTAGGGGAGGGGTTAGTTCGTCTTTGAGTTTGTGTAGGACGCAGCCTGGGACACTGTCTGGTCCCATTTATGCTGTGCTTTTGGCTTTGGAGAGGGCTGTTTTAACCTGAGTGTCTGTGATTTTAGGGACTCTACATTCTTCTGGTATGGTTATGGGCCCTTTTGGGGTGAGAGGGTGGTGAAGTTTGCGCTGAACCTGTCTGCCAGGATGTTGGTGATATCAGTCAGTTCAGTGTATTTTGTGCTATTCTGCACTAACTCTGAGCAGATCTGAGCATTGCCACATAGATTCTTGACATAGCTAAAGAATGCCTTGTGGTTATCTTTGGAGTCCTTGGCAATTTTTCTTTCAAAGCTCGCCTTGGATGATTTTATGAGGGATCATAGTTTCTTGCTGATTCTGATCAGGGATGTCTTCCCTTCTTGGGATTTTACTCTTTTCTGTACTAGTTTCCTCCTTGTGTTATATAGCGTGTTTATGGCAGGAGTCCACCAGACTGGTTTCCTTTTGTTGGAGGAGTGAGTCTTGGTTTTGCTTGGGATAGCACAATCCATGCATTCTTGTAGGTGCCTGTAGAATGCATTAGTAAAGGATTTTGCAGCTTGGATAGTGTTATCCTTTAGCATGGGGGCTTTGAAACTTTCCTCCTCGGTCTTAAGTATCATGAAGTTTGCTTTTGAAAAGTTTTTCAGGGTGGTTTCCTTGTCCGGGGGTGGGGGCAAAATGTGGATATCCAAAGTGATTTGTTTATGGTCAAATCTAACCAGCGAGGGGTTGACCTCTGGTGTGGAACACCGGTCGGCCATGTTGGTGATGACCAGGTCCAGTATGATGTCACCTCTGGTGGGAGTGTTGACCAGTTGAACCAGGGTGTTTGAGTTTATAAATTCTAGGAAATGTTGGGCAAGGGAGTTAGTACTTGAGTAGTTCCCCCAGTTAATGTTTGGGTAATTGAAATCACCCAATATTAGTGTGTTTAGTAGGATCTTTATGTTTCCCAGTGTTTCTAGAAATGCAGAATGGGGGTCGTGGGACATGTTGGGTGATCTGTAGCAAGCTACAATTTGAATTGCAGTTTTGCCCGTTGTTAGTTGCACATGAATGATCTCTGAAGCACTGTGCTGTGCCACTAACCTGGAGGTGTGGGTATCCTTGATGAAAATGGATACGCCCTCACCTTTTGTATTTCGGTTCGGGTAATGTGGCCGAAATGTATGGTATGAGTTGTAGCCTGCTAGTGCTGGGGTGCTCTCTGGAGCTTTAAACCAGGTTTCTGTTACTGCACATATATCGATTTTTTCCATACTGAGGAGTGCCTCGAGTGCGTGCATTTTGAGGTTTAGACTTCCGACATTGAGTAGCAATACTCTCAGTTTTTTGTTACTTGTGCTATTTACGGCACTGGGTTTGTCTTTTGAACCTTGCCTAAAAAAGCACTACGTGGTGGCAAGAGCCTTGGCCAGTATTTGAAAGTCTAAGGGTGACAGGTGCAAGCTGTCTCTAGTGAAACAGAAACTTAGCCAATTGTTGAAATTGAAAATGTTTTCTTTATACCATGTTATCATTCTTGGTGAGGGCAGGATGCTACTCAGGGTCATGGTCATACCGGCCTGGGCTACATGATCAGAGAGCTCTTCCATATCTCTTTTCATGTAGTCCAGGGAGGTATGGCTCAGGTCATTCACACCAAAATGGACAACGACAAAGTCATATTTGTACTTGTTCTGGAGTGACTTGAGTGCTTGCGTTATGTGGCGGATGCTGGCACCTGACAGGCAGCTAACAGTAACCTTCTCCTTATTCAGCCTAGTGAGTGGGACGTCAGTGTGTCTGACTATAGAGTAACCTATTACTAGTATGTTGGGTATGTTATTTTGCCTTAAGGGCTGTGATTGCACGGCACACTGGTTTTGTGAAGTATGTGTTTCATGGTTTGTGTTGGGGGTGGAGGTTGCTTGGATGTTTGCTTTGGAGGTCTCTGTTGCTTTTGCAGATTTTTATTTAGAGCCTCCGAGTATGTTTTCATGTATTTATGTGTGTTTTTTGCCGGTGCTGGTTTAATGGGTCTATGTGAGACTGGTGGTGTGATGCAAGTATTTCACTTCTGCTCTACTGTCTGATCCAGTCTTGGATTGAGAGAGCTTAGCCTCCAGTTTGGCTGTATAATTGCATCTCTCGCATGTATTAGTGTTTGGTCGTAGGAGGATAGGGTTGTCTGTGTACATGAGGCAGTTGTAACATTGCCTCAAAATGCCCAGATTCACCAGTTGGACTGGAGAGTACACATGAAATTGCCCATTGGACATGCCTGGATAGGTACAGTGAACTGTTTTACTGGATGGCTGATAAGGTCGAATAGAGAGCCTTGTCCTTCTGTACAGTAGAGGAGGGTCTAGTGCTAGGGTTTATAAGTGCTTGCCATGAGTACTGAGCAAGTGCTTGGATAAGAAATGAATGGCTTGAGTTGCTTAACTCTGTACCCATGAACTACCACATAGGCAGCAATCTACTTAACACCGAATGCGTGATAAGAGACCTTGGGACCCAGGTGGATAGTAGTCTCTCCTTTGATAGTCACATCGCCACAGTAGTCAGGAAGTGCTTCTATGTGGCACATCTCATCATAAAAGGGTTCTCATCCAGGAAAAAAGAGGTCATTGTTCCCCTCTACTCATCGCTCATTAGACCCATTATAGAGTACAACGCCCCTTTTGGAATGCACCTCACAAGACATCTGCAGCAGTTGGAAAGGCCACAGATGTACCTCACAAAGAGGATTACTGGCCTCAAACAAATGCCCTACACTGACCGCCTCAAAAAACTCCAGCTTTACTCCGTAGCATATCACCTACTCAGAAGTGATCTCTGCCTAACATATAAAGCTATGTCAAACCCAGAGCTGTTGGACTTGCTACACCTAAAGAAATCCCAATCAGTCCAGGCTACACTCTCTAGGGACCTAAACCTTGTCACCTCAGTAAACAGGACACGCTGGAGGGATAGATTCCTGTCCCAGAGACTTCCTATACTCTGGAACAAGCTACCCATGTATGTCAGGCAAAGTTCTTCATTAGCACTCTTCAAGAAAAATCTTGATGAGTAGATGGGAAATAGGAAATACATCCCGGGGATCACTTCTGTGTCTCTTCTGGACAGTGGCACAGGAAAATAACTTTTTTGGGTGGCATAAGCTATGGAACCTTGCTGGCTTGGCTTACGTAGGCCCTTGGACCGATAGCCTAGTACCTACCTATGAACCTATGAAAGTTTGTCTAGTTCCAAGGGAAAAATTGAGGAGACTTTGTGGAGCTGGGAATAGTTATAGCCTAGCTTACCGGCATTGCCCAGTGAGCAAAACCAGGCAAATGTGGTATTTATAGCAGGGAAATGAAAGAGAGAGAAATTAGCCCAAAATGGCCAATAAACTACTAATTTCTGGGCTGAAACCACTCCTCCAGGGACAGATAGGCTGCTCAAAGCTCCCCTCTCTCACAGGTGAACAGAAAAACTTCCTTCTATCCAAGTAAGGTATGGGCAAACACAGCCCTGAATTCAGCA